>NC_056750.1:259795471-259810471 GCF_019279795.1 Protopterus annectens | reverse complement strand
GAAAGGAGGTAGCTCTCCACAACTGTTGGAATAATAAAAGGCTGGAGGCTTTATCTTACCAGACGTCTGTGTCTTCAGGTATTCAGATGGCCATCACTGATGTCCTGTACAGGAAGAAAGAAATTCTGTGAAGAAATGTCCCTAACAGAATAAAGGGGGAGGGGTGGAGCACTACTTAATGTCCTGACAGAAATCATTGTTGCAATATTCTTATCCAAGTGGGGAACTAAAGCTTTATGACCTCAGCTTACATGCATTGGGGTATATAGATGGACGTATGCGCATGAATCTTCAGACTGTCTTGCCTCCAGCCTGAATGTAGGTTGTGTATCTGTTGGACTGATCACCATTTGGTCCTTGGTACCCTTGCTTCAATAATTTTTCCAGATAAGTGCCACACTGGGGAACCTTCCTTTTTACTTATGCTATCTTGTTGAAAGTTGTTGGATGTCAGCATGGAAGGGTAAGGGAGAGTGTGGTAGGCAGATTCCAAACAAGGCCTTGCATAACTAGAGTCTTTTTTGCCTAGGCACAAATCTTGCTCAATCTGTCATTCCAAAAACTCTTGGGTCAAGGGTTTCCACTCTCAGCACCTTCTTAGAGTTCCAGCATCTTAAACATTTGTCCTTCTCCAAGATGGCTGATCTCACATCCTCGGACATACCTCTGCCACTGAAAAAAAAAGCTTGAAGCCTCGAATGGATCCACATTCCATTGTTTGACTCTGACATACCGTTTGAGGTAAAAAAAAAAAAAAAAAGAAAAAACAACAGAAAAGCGACTTAGCTGCTTTAAACTTCACAAAGACCAATTTATTGTAAGCGCTTTCGTCGAGGCAAATGCCCCAACTTCATCAGACAACTCAACAGCCATAAAAACCTCCATTTTATACTCACATTCAACATAATTAAACAGTTAAACAGTTTAATCCTTGATTGAATCATTAGTTAAAACTACTTCATATTTAAAGTGCCCTTGCTTCCTGACTTACAATTTATTGCAATGCCTTAGAAGCTATGGCAACAGTATAAAAAACTTGTTTTTACATGTTATTAAAAACCCCTAATAAATATTATAAAATCATAAAATACTTACTATTACACAAACTTTTTGTTTGTATTTATATTCAATCTAAATATCGAAAATTCAGAAAAATCAGACAAAATGATAGTCACCTCTAAAGGACCCTAACTATCTTTCATTATACAAATACCATATAAATCCTTGACTTGCATAAATAATTAAATATCTAAAAAAATGTAAGTTAGATACAATAAACATCAATTTGTGTATAAATATAACCTATACTAATCTAATAAACTTAATAGCGAAAGTATTAGATTAAAAACATATTCCTTAAGTTAACATTTTATCTAGAAAGTGCTTTTAACTGCAATATACATTTTATAGAAGCATATTAATTCAGCCCAGGGGGTGTATGTGCTGATGTCCGAATTTGCCACATAAGTTCACATTCCTCTAATCTTAATTCCCATGGTCTCCCTCTTAGATTAGGTTCAACTTTCTGAATTACCTTAAAGGCAAACTTATGTGTTGGATTCTCGGCTATGTGCTTAGACAGGGCGTTTGTCAGAATTCCCTTTTAAATATTATATTGGTGCTCATAAATTCTTTGCTTCAGCTTTCTTTCTGTTTTGTCTATATAAAATGATGGGCAAAATTCACATAATGCCACATATACTACTTCCTGGGAATCACAAGTATACTTTCTTTTTATTACATATTGTCTATCTCTAATGGTATACGGCTTTCCTAATTTTATGTACTTGCACTGCTGACAGTGTCCACATTTACCCATACCATTTCTAAATGTATGCTCATGGCTCTGTCTTTCTAAAAGGCTTTTCAAATTTGGGCCTCTTCTATATGTGAAATGTGGTTGTGACTCCAACACTTTATTAATCCTGTTATCTTCCAGGATTATAGTCCATTTCTTCAGTATGATGTCCTTAATGTAACTAACGTCTAGGGAATATGTAATCAATAGACTAGCTATTACATTGCTAACTGTTCTTGGTTGAGTACCCATGTGTTCTGTTTCAACAAGATTTTGTATATCATCACCCCTATAGTTACCTTGGTAGCCATTCTGTACTATGGGTCTAAAATGGCCGGAAGTTCTTTTAAAGTTAACTTCATCTATAATATGTGTAAGGAAAGGTTCTGGGTACCCCTTTTTAAGAAACATGTCTTTCAGATTTGCACATTCCAATATGTAATCACTATCTGCAGAAACCATTCTGGCTGCCCTTACTATTTGGCCTGTTACAACAGCTATCTTTTGAAAATATGGGTGACAGCTTGTAAAGTGCAGAAAGGCATTTGAATAGGTGGGCTTTCTATAAAGGTTGTTCTATACCTATTATTACTTTTATCCTTAGTTATCCGAATGTCTAAAAAACTGATAGAATCCATTTCCACCTGGTATGTGAATTCTAATAAGTTGGTAAACTCAGTTAATATTGTAATAAATTCATCTACCATGCTTGTTTGGCCCTTCCACACAAAAAACATGTTGTCTTGGTACCTTGTGTACCATGCTACATTATCCGTGTAGATGTTATTATTAAAAAGTTAAATGCCTTTCCTAAAATGCCATTACGCAATTGGCAAAACTGCCGCCACAGGGTAAGCCCATGGCCACCCCTGTTTTCTGCAAATAAAGGTTTCCATTAAAGTACATGAAATTATTTGATAACACTAGTTCTAGATGTCCAAATTTCCAGCTCCTTTTAAATGTAGGAACTCCCTAACCCATTGCATTCCAAGCATTTGTGGAATTACGGTATAGAGGTCCTTTATATCCACAGTTAAGAAGGGAAACTCATTATTATATTCTAAATTATTAATGCCTTCTAAAAATCCCCATGAATCGGAACAAATTTGTGTTTCAGTTCTTAGATAGGGCTTCAATTTGTTGTCTATGAATTTTGCACATGCGTATGTAATCGACCCCCCCTCCCATCTACTATGGGCCTGAGAGGTGGATCATTTAAATTTTTATGTATCTTAGGAGACCCAAATAGAGTTGGTATAACTGGTGCTGGCATATTAAAATATTTTAGGATGTCAAAAGTAATACTTGCTTCCAAAAACAGACCGTTTAAAACATTATGAATTTGTTTATATGCCCCATTAAGTTCATTTAAGCTGATATGTTCATAAGTTTCACTTCTTAAATGTTCAAGCATTTTATTAATATACATATCTTGATTCATAAACACCAACCCTCCTCCCTTGTCCGGTTTCATAGCCCTAATGTGACACAATCTTAACAACTGCAAAAAATCAAGTTCTTCTTGTGTAAAATTTCTTTGTTTTATGTTTATACAATGATATACTATTTTTGCTGTCAAACACATTCAAAGAAAGCAAGAGACTTGTGGAGGGGTGGGTTAAATAAGCTTGAAATCCTAAAACTACTATTCAGTGAAGAATTGGGCCCCATCAAAGCTGTTGGATTCAATTTCCTTACAAGCAGTTTAAGGTCAACAATAGTCTTTGCAAGATCAGCTTTTCTGTCAGGGACAAAGGTAAGCCACTTAGCAAAAGTATCCACCATATTTACATCAATGTCCAGAACAGTGTAATTAAATATTTTAAAATCTTGCAAAGAACTCACATGTATCTTCCAACTTTGTTCTTCCCTTGTCATCTTTTGCGATAATTCTGGTGTCTCCGTTGCATTCCCCGGTTCCTGTTGTTGCTCCTCCACTGGCTTTGTTGGTTCTGCTGTCGTCCCCGAAAATCCTGATTATTTCTGTTGTTACCATCATTCCCTTGGTCATTACCTTGCATACTTGCTCGTTGCTGGTTGTCATCTCCTATTCTTTCGCTTCGGCGCAAAGTTGTTTTGTGGTTGGTCGTTTAAATCACCTTGTGTCACTTCAAGCTCCTCCCCATTAGCTCCATTGTCCAATGTGTGTTGTCGTTCCCCCTCTGTCAAACTACTGATTGGTTTATTCGCATCGAGGGAGGGGGGTAAGCTATTCCTTTGGAATATTCATTGATGTCACAGAAAATTTTCTTCTTTTTTATCTCTATTGCTTTATTTATACTAGAATTAATGCTAGTATAAATACGAGCATAGTCATATTTGTAGGGTACAAACTCTGGGTTAGTAGTAATATACCCTAAAAATTCGAGTTTGGTTTTTAGTCCATCAATTTGAACTGTATATTGTTTAATTAACAGCTCTAAAAACTCAAATCCATGGTGATCAAAAAGCTGAATCAAGTCACAGTGAGCAGGAGATTTATTTATAAGGCCAACTGGATAATGCCATTGGCGCAACCCTTTAGGGACAATATGCTTGGTGATACATTCACGGAAGTATGATACTTCCAGTTGCAATTTCCGACACCTGAACAATTTAGTGTCAAATTCTGTAAGTTGAGTTAATATAGGCAACTCCGTAGAGCTGCTAGCATTACCATTAGAACTTGTAATCGTAAAAAATAAGGTCGTTTTTAAATATTCCCCCATAGTAGGCACTGTGTTAGGAGCATTATTAGGCCATTGTTCATTTAAACTAGGAGTCAGGCCATTGTGCACATTAGCCCCATTAGAAGGTACCATACTTGACTCCATAGCAATTTGTGTACTATTTCCAGGTGAAGAACGTCTCGGCCCAAGATTCAAAGAGCCACTAGAAACATTTGCATATGTTAAACCTTGTCGCTTGCTCCCAGATTTTCAGATGTCCTAGAGGAAGTTTGGAATCTTCCATAATTCCTTTCCTCAATGTTCTTATGTAGTACATCCACTCGGTTAAGCAGTTGCTGTACTAAAATAGTAAGATTCACCACGGCATGGGCTTCAGAGGTACCATTGATTGAAGTAGTATCATGTTGAGAAAATAAAGATTGTGAAGTACTTTCAGCCTCGCTTGCCATTACAAACAACTACAAACTGTGCACTTTACTAATTAAACAACAAAAAAGCAAGTTAGCTGCTTTAATCTTCACAAAGACTAATTTATTGCAAGCGCTTTTGTCGAGGCAAATGTCCCAACTTCATACAGTCTGAGGTTCCAGATCCCATGATGAATCAGTTTGCCTGTCAGTTCCCCGGTACCCAATACCATGTCTGAGGCCAGTATGACTCCTGAAGTCTTCCAGATTACTGAACTATGTCTCATAATTTCCGAGAGACTCCACAGTGTCTCACAGATTTTAGTTAGAGAGGAGCTCCCAGGGTCTTAGTAAAAGTCAGACAGGGTTCCGAACAGCTCTCTCCTCCAGGTGGGTATCACCCCTACAAATAAAAAGCAGATGACAATGCATATGGCCTCTCCGTCAACATCACCCCGACAAATAAAAAGCAGATGACAGTGCATATGGCCTTCCCCTCAACTTCTAGGGAGGAAAAGTGGATAGACTTCTCGCAGAGGTTGTTCAAAGCTATTATGTCTTTGAAACCTCCCTCCTTTTGGTAAACGTAACAAGCCTTTCCTCAGAATCTACTCTAGTTTCCTCCTCTTTTGAAGAACAGGACTGTGACTCTGACCACTCTCTGAACTATTCCTCTCAGCTGCATTCTCCAGTTCAAATCTGTTCTGATAAAGAGGACTCCCTCTCACTGGATTCCCATATTGTGGAAGCTCCCTTTAGGGAGACTATACAAAGCAGGATGAAACACTTTGAATGACAATTCATGCAGATCTCTGATGTTCAGAAGAGGTATTACAACCTCTCCTGTCCCTGAGGCTTTCCAGGATACCTTTCAGTCCACCTCTTCTGTACCTGATTCCCAACCACAAGGTCCTAAAAGACAAAAACAGTTTTACAAGGTGCTTAATGACCTAAAATATTTGTACGTGTCCAGTGGCAGATCCCTGTGCAGTCTCTCTCTCTCTCCAGAAAAGGCCTCTAAGCTTCTGCCCAGTGCTGATGTCCTACCTATGGACAAGGGCTTTGAACAGATGGAGAAAATTTACATTTCTGCTACCTTTGCTTTTAGGGCAATTGACTACTAGAGTCGAAGACAAACAGCAGAGTCTAAGCATCAAATGCAGAGCTTACTATCCCAGGCCACTCAAATAGCCAGACACAGCATTAAGTGCAGTTACAATGAAGTGGCTGCTGCTTCTAGGGCAGCTGCCACTGGATCTGGTGTTGACAGATACGCATGGCTTCACAGTCAGCCTATCCCTGAGGATTTCAAATCAGAAATTTAAGACTTTCCCTTGGGCATAGACTTACCGTTTGGTCTTCAGGCTGTGAGACTGTTCATAACTGCCCAAGGCCAAAGTAAGACCATGAAATTCTGCAGGTAGATTTTACTCTCCTTAGTTCCTAGATACCATAGAAACTACCCATCTAAACCTACTTCCTTCATTAGAAGGTATCCCAGGACAGCTCAGAAGCAAACACTAGGAAAAGTACTTTGAAAAAACCTTTAAGGAACCTCCAGCAGGGAGGCAACCATTTGGAAGCAGAAATCTGTGACTTGCTCTGCAGCACCCCATCCTCTGCCCTATTACTCCTCATTTCCAAAGACTTGGCACTTTTCCTGGCTAGGTGGAAAGCTATTATCACAGACAAGTTGGTCCTCTCCATCATCAAGGATGGTTATGCCACGTCTTGGGAAAGTATTGCCCCTCGGAAAGGCATGTCACAACCTCCTCAAAACCAAATATCTCTTCTAGTCCCCATGAATCAGGGCACAATTGATCACGTCCGAAACGACTTAATGGGAAAACGATTTTACTCCAGAATTTTTCTAGTCCTAAGGAAAGAAGGGCAGTGGAGACCCATTCTAGACCTCTCTCTCCTAAACACTTGAAGGTACCTTCTTTCAAAATGCTGTCTTCACACTGTTGTGCCTTTCATCCTCCACCAAGCTTTTTTACACATACCCATTCATCCTCCTTGCAGGAGATTCCTCGGGTTTTCCTCTAGATCCTCACATTTTCAATTCACTGCTCTGCCTTTTGGCCTTTCTGTAAAACCAAGAGTGTTCAAAGTTCACAAAGTGTCTCACTCCAATAGTAGCATTCTGTTGCACTCAGGGAATCCAAATTTTCCCCTACCTAGACAACCTACTGATCCAGGCTCTCTCTCTCCAGAAATTGATTTTCAGTACCTACACTTAACTCTCCAACTTCTGACAAGTCTGGCTTTCACTATAAACTACAAAAAAATTCTGCACGGTCCCTATGGGTCCATGACAAATCTTCGACTGCTCAAAATTTTGAGCGTTACATGGTCGAGACCAAACATTCGAAATTTTAAGTGTTCAAAGATGGACTTTCAACGGTGCCGTACGGTGCAGTTGGGGAGAATTTCCTTTTTCTGCACTGAAGTGCGGTCTCTGAGTTGGTATACATAAATGGGGGTGCAAGGGGGCTTGCCCCCCTGCCTACGCTATTAGTGTTTTTTTTTCCTTTTTTAGTTTTCTTTAATTTGATGTTCGAACATCCAAATTTTGAACATTTGGTCTAGACCATGTAATGTTCGATATTTTGGATGTTTGAACATTTAACGTAGACCCATCCCTATACAGGATCTAGTTTTCCTGAGCTGCACACTAGACGCAAGGAAAAAGTATGCCTTCCTCCCCCAGAAAAAGTTCAGAGTCTCTGATTTTTTTTGTGGTCCAAAAATCTCTCCTTTGCAACCCATTGCTCGGCAAGGGAGATGCTAAGGACTTTGGGATTCATGGCAGCCACCATCCCCATGCTCTCCCTTGCCAGACTTCACTAGAAAAATCCAATGGTACTTGAAATATGTGCGGTTCCATCACTTATTCCCCTTGGATACCCTGATCCTCCTCCTTCCTTGACTCAAAAAGAAGCTGCTTTGGTGGAAGGGACAGGTCATATTCAACCTAGGACTGCCATTCACACCACCTCCTTCTCTTCAACAGGTTTACACAGATGCCTCGGATAAGACATGGGCGCTTGGACAGGATCACACTGAGTGTAGGAGAAATGGCAACCTCAGTTCCTGAAGAAAGATGTCAGTCTGAAGGAAATGAGAGCTCTTCTGCATGCTTCTCAGATTTTCGACCACCTTTGGAAACTCAGGCCACTGCTAGTGTACGCAGACAACACCACTGTTATGTGGTACATAAACAGTTGGTCACCAGTTTCTACCAACTATGCTAGTTAGCACAGGAGGCATGGAACAACTTGGCAACCCAAGTGGACATAATTCTCATCCATATATATCTGTGTTCAGGGCAGTTTGCTAGCAGACTTCCCTAAGCTGCTCCATGGAGAACCCCACAAATGGACATTGAACAGAAAGGTTTTCCAAATGATCACACTTCAGTGGGGTACCCCTCAATAGACCTCTTTGCATCACTAACCAACCATGAGATCCCCAGTTCTGCACCAGAGACCCTTGCCCCACAGCCAGAGGACATTTGACTTTTCCTTTCAGCAGACTAGGATGTTTCTGTATGCTTTTCCTCTTATGCCTCTTCTTCCAAAAATTCTTCTCAAAGCACAAAAGGAAGCATCCAGACTCCTTTTACTGACACCATTTGTGTCTCCTGCTATTTCACTCGCTAAAGTTAAATTGTAGGAGAATACCTCTTCAGCAGAGAGAATCAAATTGTTATGAATGGATGCTGGAAAAGGGGTGTATCTCTACAACTGGTCCTCAAATGGGCTTGTACCAGAGTTCCATCTGTTTTGCTTCTTTGAGCTACAGGTAGGTGGAGAAATTCCAAAAACCTTGAGAGACACCACACATAGCAGCATGCGCACTGGACTCCTTTTCATTTGGGGAGATCCATTTCTGTACCCTTTCCCTCCATTCTCCTTAATCCCATTTTCAGTGATGGTCCAAAACAAGTGGGAGAGAAGCTGAAGGTGTTTGTAAGTAACATCTTCTTGACTGAGAGAACATTGGTTCTCCCTCATAGGAAGATGACTAGGGAGAAACCCTTCACTCTGCTTAGCATGCAGAACTTTTGACTCTGCTTAAGGAGTTATTGATACACCCAAACCATCAGACATTGATACATACAGTATGTATAATCTGACAGTGCTTCCTGTTTTAATTTTTTTCCCCAGAGGATGTGATTAACATCACACAAGAGGTTAGTAAACATGCTACTAGGAAGGCTAACAAATTGGAAGAGATGGTGCCTGACCCCCATTTCAGCAGTGGCTAATTGATTCTGCAGTATTTGTCAGGGTTGGCTTATGTCATTGTGAAAGTTACATTTATTATCAAGTTCATAGGTAAGTACTAGGCAGTCAGTGTGCAGACAATTGCAAGTCTAACCAATATCCTGTGTTCAGAAGTTCCTCCAGCCACACAGAGTGCAATACAAGATAACCCATGAAAGAATTTGAGGCTGCTTACCCTGTTACCTAAGTTTACTATAAGGTGGCAAGGGTACTTCTCTGCCTGATATGTTAGTCGAAATGTGTTTCAGAGTTGGGATATGAATCAATCACGTCAGCTTGCCTTATTCATCTGTTGATGATGGTTTTCGTTACTTTATCCACTGTGGATAGATAAAAATTTACAAGTTAACATGCCAGCTAGAATATTACCAATTTCCTTTGAGCCAGAGTGGGCCAGTATTATTGTGGATTTGAAAAGATTGATTTATTGTTAATTGCCTATAACTAGATTCTGTCTGAAACATATTGAAATATTTTGTATCTGCCCAATAAGTAGTTAGAATTCCTATATCGGCATATTTACTCTTGCAGAATTCATCCAGAGCTGCAAAGTCACTAGTGTAAATAATTAATTCCCAGGGTTCCAAGACCCTTGAGAGATACCTCACATAATAAATGTGTGTTTGAATACTTCATACACCTTTTTATTTGTATTCTGAACAACTTTTTGAGCTATTCCCAGAGGCATGCTAATAACCTTTTGGCCATTCTTTTTTTTTGCATGTTTGGCCATCACCACCGTATGATTTACCCTTGCCCATGATAGCGATTTATTAAGAAATAGCTTGAATGTTTGAATCAGTACAACCATGTCATTTGATATATTGTTTCAGAAACCCATTAGTAATGTTAAAGTTGTGGTTACTTTAATGCGCATGTTGCTACTACTTTGTCACCCAGTATCTGTAGATGATTTTCATGACTTCAGTACTTGATTTTCCATTACCTTGCTCACACACCCAACTTAATGGTGTATAATTTATTAGGCATTTCATATCTTGTTTTCCTTTTTCAGACACGAGTAATGCACTCCTGCATTTTCATGAAGTTTGATTTGTAACTGTAGTTATATCTAAATGGCATAGTTCAGAAGAGGGCTTGTAGTGACTGTGTAAACTTAAGTTCACCCGCAATAATGTTGTCTGTACTACTGGCTTTGTCTTGTTTTGGCTTCTCTGTGCACTCCTTGATCTTATCTTTTGTGAGATGGGCACGAATATTAACTAGACAATTGGAGGGATTAAATGCTGATCAAACAGGTCTCAAAATGCTCTCAACATAGGACTGGCAAGACCAGTCAGGAGGCGAAGGTTACCACACACACTATAGACCCAGTCTCACATAGTACCATTACAACCTCAAATCATACACATAAACACACAAAGACATACTCGGAGGCTCTGATCAAAAATCTACCAAAACAGCAGAGGCCACCAAAGCAGACACCCAAACAACCACCACCTCAGAACACAACACCTGCAACACATAGACCTCACAGTCAGAGTGTCAAACAGTCACAGCCCTTAAGGTCAAACACAATGCCAGACACACTAGTCATTGGTGACTCCATAGTCAGACACACTGACGTCCCGCTCACCAGACTGAGTAAGGAGAAGGTCACAGTAAGCTGCCTGTCGGGCGCTAGAATCCGCCACAATAACGCAAGCACTCAGGTCTCTCAACAGCAGGTACAAATATGACTCAGTCATTGTCCACGCTGGTGTAAACGACCTGAGACGTACCTCCTTGGACTACATGAAAAGAGACATTGAGGAGCTCTCTGATTATGTAGCCCAGGCAGGTATGACCCTGACCTTGAGCAGTATCCTACCTTCACCAAGAATGATGCCACAATACAGAGATAAGATGATCAGCTTTAACAATTGGCTTAAACACTGGTGTCATTCAAAGGGGATCCAGTGTCTGTCTGCCTGGGATGACATGCTGGACAAGCCACGCTGCTTCGCAAGGGACGGCTTGCACCTGTCACCCCTGGGATTCCGGATATTGGCAAAGGCTCTTGCCACCCCCATAGTGCCTTTTTTAGGCAAGGCTCAAATTCTAAACCTACCACCCTAGAACACAAAAAGGAAAAAACTAAGGGTAATGCTGCTCAATGCCAGAAGTCTAAATCTCAAAATGCACGCACTCGAGGCCCTTCTCAGTATGGAGAACATCGATGTCTGTGCTGTGACAGAAACCTGGTTCAAGGCTCCTGAGAGCACCCCAGCGCTATCAGGTTTTACCTCATATCATGCGTTCGCCCCAAAATCCGGACAATACCAAGAAAGGAGGGGGGGGTATCCATATTCATCAAGGACACCCACACCTCAAGACTGGTGGCAACGCACGATGCATCGGAGACCATCCAGGTGCAATTAACCATAGGCAAGACTGCTCTGCAAATTGTAGCATGTTACAGGCCACCCTCACAAACTCAGGAACCTCACATGGCCTTCCTGAAAACACTAGAGGGGATAAATGTATCACCAAACACCATCATACTAGGTGACTTCAATTACCCTAATATAGACTGGGAACACTACTCAAGCCCAAACACCCTAGCCCAAAAGTTCCTGGAATTCATAAACTCAAATGCCATGGAACAACTAGTCATCATCCCCACAAGAGGAGATAACATACTTGATCTCATCATCACGAACATGGGAGCACAATGTTCAACACCGGAAGTATACCCCTCACTGGTGAGATCAGATCACAAACTAATCTCGCTGGAGGTCCTCATCCCACCCCCACCTGAAATAAAAAAGACCACAGTAAAGAACTTCTCAAAAGCCGACTTCACACTTCTAAAGACTAGTGTGGTCTCCTTTAAGGCCCCCGAGCCGGCGGAAAACAGTACTCAAACCGCTGAATCGCTTACAAATGCCTTCTACCAGCACCTGCAGGACTGCATGGATAAGGCAATCCCAAGCAAAACAAAGACTCTTTGTACCAAAGGCAAGTGTCCAGTCTGGTGGACCCCAGCCATAAACAAACTCTACAACAAAAAGAGGAAGCTACTACAAGATAGAGCAAAATCCTTAAAAGGTAAGACACCCTTGATCACTATAAGTAAAAAACTAAGAGCTCTCAAAATCATCCAAAGCAAATTTCGAGAGAAAAATAGCTAAAGACTCAAAAGACAATCATAAGGCCTTCTTTAGCTATGTTAGAAACCTGGGAGGAAACTCCCAGATATGCTCAGAACTACTTCAAAATGATGTGAAGATTACTGATCCTACAGACATTCCCAACATACTGGCTGACAGGTTCAGTGCAAAGTTCTCCCCCCCCTCCCCCCCAAAAGGAGAGATATCTATACCAAACTATTGCAGCCCCCCAAAACATCTCCAGTACCCAAGTGAGAACTGCTCTCTCCAAAGCAAAAAACACAGCATCCATGGGACCTGATGGTGTTCCCCGGCTGTGTGCTCCACGAACTCAATGAGGAATTAAACCCACAGCTAGGACAGCTGTTTAATCAAAGTCTTACCTCTGGATACGCACTCCAGGAGTGGCGCACTGCAACTGTGGTCCCACTTCACAAAGGCGGTGCCTCCACCGACCCTGGAAATTACCGGCCCATTAGCTTGACAAGCCTTATCTGCAAAGCCATGGAGAGGATCATAATGGACCTCATAAATAAAGACATAGGGAATTTGCAGACTTTGAATCCAACCCAGTTTGGCTTTGTCAAAGGCAGATCATGCCTTTTAAACTTGGTTGACTTTTTCGAAACTGTCACCAAAGCCATTGATGAGGGAAAGGCAGTCCATACAGCCTACCTCGATCTGGCTAAGGCCTTCATACAATACCCCACTCGGTATCATTGAAAACTCAACAGCTTAAATGTTAACCCATACATCACAAGATGGGTTGCAAACTGGCTGAGTGACAGAACCCACAGGGTCAGAGTTGCTGGCGCCTTGTCAGACTCAAAGCCTGTCACAAGTGGTGTCCCACAGGGCTCAGTCCTGGGCCCACTCTTGTTTGGCATCTACTTTTCCAAGTACAAGCAAACACAGGAGGGTTATGGCTGACAAAGTTTGCAGATGACTGCAAACTGGGCCATAGTAGAAAACACATCTGACACAGATATCCTTCAGAAGGGTCTCACAGAAACGGATAACTGGTGCCAGAGCCACGTCCTAAAGTTAAATGCCAAAAAATGCATAGTCATACCCTTCGGGAAAAACAAGGTTACCCCTAGCTACCAAATAGGTGGCAACCCACTGAGCACAGAAGAAGTTATCAGGGACCTGGGGACCCAGGTTGATAGTAGTCTGTCATTCGACACCCATGTAGCTAAAGTAGTTAGGAAGACCTTCTACATTGCCCACCTTATCATGAAGGGATTCTCATCTAGATCAAGGGAGGTCATAGTCTCCCTTTACTCATCACTCATCAGACCAATGATTGAGTACAATGCCCCATTCGGAATGTATCTGACCCGACACTTGCAGCAGCTGGAGAGGCCACAAAAGTTCCTCACCAAAAGGATAAAGGGTCTCAAAATCTGTCCTATGCTGCCCGACTGAAAGAACTCCAGCTCTATTCAGTCGCCACCGCTTGCTCAGAGGTGACCTTTGCCTAACATACAAGGCCATGTCCAACCCAGATTTGATGAATATGCTTCACCTCAAAAAATCTAGATCCATCAGAGCCACAAGGGCGGGAGACTTAAACCTCGACACGGCTATTAATAGGACGTGCTGGAGGGATAGATTCATCACCCAAAGACTCCCTATGCTGTGGAACAAAATCCCGGTACATGTGAGGCAGAGCACCTCGCTGGCCTTGTTCAAGAGAAATCTTGACAAATGGATGGGAGATCGCAGATATACCCCAGGGATTACCTCAGTGTCACTGCTCGACAGAGGCACAGCAAAATAATGGGTATAGTTCCCCATACTAAAGGGGTGGCGTAAGCCACTAAACAATGGGCTAGGCTTGAAAATGCCCTCGGGCAGATAGCCTAGTATGAACCTATGAACCTATGAACAGTGTTATGACCTTGAGTTTCAAAAGTTGTAGCAAACATTTCCAAAGAACAAGTTGTGCCAAGAAAGAAAGAACTTGATAATACTGGGACTTGAGGCAGATTGAAGAGTCATCAGCTTTTTTCCCTAACTATGTATGCCAAGAGATTCTTGGAATGATAGTTTTTTTATGTGACATTCCTGTGCCTTAGCATCATGCAGGTGATTTAGAAATGTTAGAATCTTTTAAGAATTAGTTTCAACAATTCATGTCAACCCTTCAGAATTTGGAAGATTGATTCTTCACTGTATCTGTGATTTTTAATGTGAATATTTTATCCTCTGTTTCTAGATAATGGCAGTCCAGTTCTGCAGCATCATGTAAGTGATTCAAACATCTTGGCTTCTTTAAAGAAATCTGGCCCACGCTTTTTATCCATGGAAAATATAGACATTGATTCTACTACTTCTTATCCAAGCTCACATAGTTTGGTTTCTTCTAAGATCAGTTTGAAGACTATAGAAGCGTTCGACGATTCAGATCTTCCAAATGACCCTGCCCAGCTAAAGGAATGGATAAATGAGTTAAAGTTTCAGGTTGAAAAGTACCAGAAACTGATGCAGCATCTCAAAAATGCAATTGCCAAAAAATCAATTTGTGATCAGTTATCCCCAGACTATAGTTACTGCCATCAGACTGCAGATCAAATATGCTCTGAAGAGTTAAGCGCCAGTGCTAGTCCAAAAGAAGTTGCAGTTGATCCTTCATTTTATAGCAGACATTCTAGTTTTTGCTCAGACACATCTTCAAGACAGTATGAAGAAAACAACTTGGGTGCATCTGTACCTGTT
>NC_056750.1:259777971-259785471 GCF_019279795.1 Protopterus annectens | reverse complement strand
TGACAATCCCACTCTTCTTCGCCAGCCTCTTCCTCTGTATACTCTCCTGTACTTCCTCATTCCACCACCAGGTCTCCTTGTCCTCCTTCCTCTGTCCAGATGTCACACCAAGCACCTTTCTAGCAGTCACCCTTACTAGTTCTGCTGTAGTTACCCAGCTATTCGTAACTCTCCACTGCCTCCCAGTGCCTGTCTTAACTCTTCCCTAAACTCCACTTCACAATCACCCTTTTAACTTCCACCATTTAATCCTTGGCACAGCTTTCACATTCCTCCTCCTCTTCTTGATCACCAACGCCATTCTACATACCACTAATCTATGCTGCTTAACTACACTTTCCCTGCCACCACTTTTACAGTCTCCAATCTCCTTAAGACTGGCCCTCCTACATAGTATATAATCAACTTGTGAGCATCTTCCTCCACTCTTGTATCGCCACCCTATGCTCCACCCTCTTCTTAAAATAACGATTCACCACAGCCATGTCCATCCTTTTCGAAAATCCACAATCATCTGACCTTCTGCATTGCTCTCCTTAACACCATACCTACCCAGCACTTCCTCATCCCCTCTGTTCACTTCAAGAACATGCCCATTAAAGTCCGCTCCAATCACCAATCTCTCACCCTGGGTACACTCACCACAACTTCATCCAACTCACTCCAAAATTTCTCTTTCTCTTCCATCGCACACCGAACTTGAGGAGCATATGCACTAACAACATCCATCATTACACCATCAATTTCGAGCTTCATAAACATCACCGTCAGACACTCTCTTCACGCTCTAAAACACTCTTGGCATATTGTTCCTTTAGTATAACCCCTACCCCATTTCTCCCTGCCATCCACACCATGATAAAACAATTTGAACCCGCTTCCTAAACACCTGGCCTTACTTCCCTTCCATCTGGTCTCTCTTGCACACACAATATATCAACCTTCCTTCTCTCCATCATATCAACTAGCTCTCTCTTCCTATACCAGTCATACTGCCAATATTCAAAGTTCCTACCCTCACTGCTACACTCCTAACCTTCCTCCTATCTTCCTGCCTTTGGGCACGCCTTCTCCTCTTCTCCTTCGCCAACAGTAGCCCAATTTCCGCCAGCACCCTGTTGGCTAACAGTACTGGTGGCGGTCGTTGTTAACCCGGGCCTCGACCGAACCGGTATGCAATTATGAAAAGTTCTCCGCATCAGTAATTTTTGGCAGAAGTTTTATGCCGGATGCCCTTCCTGACGCAACCCTCCCCATTTATCCGGGCTTGGGACCGGCACAAAGAAATGCACTGGCTTGTGCATCCCCAGTGGCTGACTTTCTTTTAATCCCAGCAATGTTTTTATATTGCCTCCATATGGTGTTTGTTCAGCCTTATCTATAATGTGAAACATGAATGTATGACTATCATTCGTATTAAACATATGACGGTATAAAGAACATATGACGGTATAAGAAAGTAGATGGCAGATTATTTCGGATGCAACAAATTTTCCAGGTATCAATGACAATATCAGCATAACACCATTTTTAATTTTGAGAAAATAAGTAGTGTATGATTTTTCATTACTTCTGTCACATTGGGTATTGTTGTTATTGTGCAATGTAGTCCCGTATTTCAAAGCTTTAGCATATAGTTATACTTGCACTGGTTAATATATTAACATATGTACAAGTTATTATATTTCATTTTTTGTGTAGCATTTTTATGCATATACATTTGCATTTGCACTTTTAATTGATGTTTAGTATATGAATTTAGTATATTAATTTAATTTAATATTAGCATTTATTGCAAAGTGAGAGTAGTAGTATTTTAATATTTATATACAATTTTATAACATTGTTTTATATAAGTGACAACAGCACTGTAGAAATATGTATATATGTGTGTATTTATGTTTTGGCGCCAAATTTGTGTCAGATGACTTCTATATAAACAATTAGAGTACTTTGTAGTACGTTCTGAAGAAGTCTGGTCTCAGATGAAAGCGCTTAACGTACTATCCAATTTGTGATTTGAATAAACTCAGTGTGTCCAAGCCGAGGACTTTTCGTTCTTTGTCATCCTACCTGAAGCTATTTTTCCACTATATATATATATATATGTATGTATATATATATATATATATATATATATATATATATATATATATATATATGTATGTATATATATAGCAATGTGATATATATGTATGTATATATATATATGTATGTATATATATATATATGTGTGTGTATGTGTGTATATATGTGTATATATATGTATATATATATTATATATATATGCATATATGACACACGCATTATCACGCACATACGCACACACGCACACATACACACATACGACACGCATACGCACATTAATATTACGCATACACACACATTATTGATACGCATGTCGCACACACATATCAGCATACGCACACACATGACACGTGACACACGCAACACACATACGTGACACGTACACACACACATACGCACACAACACGTGACACGCACACACACACACGTGACACGCACACGCACACACACACGCACACACACAGCACAATGCACACGCAATTGACACACACCCACACGCACACACACACACACGCACACGCATTTAATACGTGCACACACACACACACACACACACACATTATTAATGCCCACACACACACACACACATCAATACGCACACACATACGTCCATACACACACATACGTTATTACTGGTCCGATACACATGCACACACATACGTGCAGCATGCATGACACACACACACACACACATACGCAGCACATACACACACATACGCATTTAATACACACATACGTACGTCCACACACACACGCACACACACACACACACGCACGCACACACGCATCACGCACACACACACACGCACGCATCAATACGACATGCACACACACACGCATACGATTAATACGCACGCATTACGCATGATACGCACGCATACGAAGACACATTATTAATGGCACACATATCAATATTAATAATGTACGCATACGCACACACATAATAATACGTACGCATTAACAAGTACTAATATCATTATTACTGTAATATTATCAATACGTACGCACACACACACACACGTACTTCATGATGTACGTAAATACGTGACACATTAATATTACGCAATATTAATAATAATATTACACACACACATACGTACTTTCATATGTATGCATGTATATATATATATGTATGTATATTATTATTATACATGTATGTATATACATATACATATATATATGCATACATATACATATATATATACATGTATACATACACATATGCACATATCTCATATACATGCATACATCCACACACATATGCATGTATATACATGCATATATACATATGCATATATTATATATATGTATATATATACATACATATATATATGCATATACATAATATTATTATTATTATAGTATGCATGTATTATTATTATTATTATTATTATTATTATTATACATGCATATACATATATACATATGTGCATGTACATATTATTATTATTATTACGTATTATTATTATTATTATTATTATTGTTACGTGCATGCATGTGCATATACACATACATACATGCGTACAGCATATTATTACATGTATGTATGCGCATACATATTATACATACATATACATGTGTATTGTGCATATTATTATTATTATGTTATTATTACATATATACACACATTAATATTATTACATGCATGCATGCATACACACACACATTATTATTAACATATGTAACACATCGATACACACACACACATACGCACACACACACACGCACACACGCACACACACACACGCACACACACCGCACACACACGTACGCACACACACACACGTGCGACACGCACACGCACACACGCACACACACACACACACACCGCACACACCACACTCACACTGCACACACACACACACACACACACACACACATACCTAATACCGCACAGCACACACACACACATGCACACATGCACACACACGCACACACACACACACACACGACACATAAGACACGCACACACACTGCACATGCCGCACACACCGCACACACACGCACACACACACACACAGGCCACACACAACACATGCACACACACCCCACACACACATCACACGCACACATACAAACACACACACACACACAATGCACACACACACACATAATACAATAATATATGACACACTATTAATAATACGCACATGCAAAAATATTACACACACACGCACACACACACACACACACGCACACACACATGACATACGCACACGCACACACACACACACGCATACGCACACGCACACACGCACATACGCACGCATACCACACACACACGCACACACACACACGCACGCATTACTACGCACGCACAATGCACACACACACACAGCAGTATATATGTATACACATATGTATATATACGCACACATATATATGCAGCATATGCATATATATATATATCCACGCATATATATATATATATATATGCACGCACATACGCACAGTATATACATATATATATATACGCATACACATACACGTGCACGCATACATACGCAATGCACACATACGCACGCACACACACATGTACGCATATATATATATATATATATGTATATATATATATATATATATATGTACGCACACATATGTATGTATATATATATATATATATGTATATATATATATATATATATGTATGTATATATATATATATATATATATGTATGTATATATATATATATATGTATATATATATGCATATGTATATATATATGTATAGTATGTATATATATATATGTATATATGTATGTATCATATATATATATGTATATACTTATATATATATATATATAGGGTATATATATATATATATATATGTATGTATATATATATGTGCTACATGCATGTATATGCATATATATATATGTATATGCATATATATGCATATATATATACATATGTATATATGTATATATATCGCACACATATATATATATATATATATATATATATATATGTATATATATGTGTATGTATATATATATATATATATATATGTATGTATATATATATTATATATATATATGTATGCATATATATATATATATGTGTATATGTATGTATATATATATATGTATGTATGTATGTATACTATATATATATATATATATATATATATATATGATATATATATATAAACAATTAAAAACCCTAGTAACTAATAAAATCACTTAACGGAGAAAACATAGTCAGAGGCCGAACTGTTGTCTAGCGCTTTCATTCCTTTATTGTTTCTAGAACTCATCAGAACTGAAAAAGTACAGATAGCCATGCTCTATAAATATGCTGTATTCAGGAATACCAATTTGCATATGCCATGATGTGATTAGATACAGTCGGCCAAAGATTTCTTTTTCACAAAACAAAAGAAGTATTCAAACCAATGATTATGTCCTCATGTTATTGTTCACAAGGCCAATGAAAAATGGAAAGTTTTCAACCCTACCAATAGTCATTGTGATGCGTGTGTTATGAACAACTTTGAAACTAACTAAGAGTGAGTTGGACAAAATACTTAATACCATTGTTTTTTAACGATGTTATTGTGTCTACTTTTAACTGATAGTTATATTTCCAATTAAACTAGAAGCTGGAAAATCGTAGGACTGACCTGTAATAGTAGTGGCACCATTGCTTATGTTCTATCACTGTTTAAGAACCATAGTGTAGTCAAACAAACAGTCAGTACATGTTAATTTGCCCATCTTAAAATACTTGTGTCTTTAATGTTCAGAGAGCTTAGTTAAGTCCTGATGAGGTCAGAGTTGTCATTAAGTCCTCGATGAGGTCAGAGTTTAAAAGCAAATCTCGCCACCTCAGTTCTTTAACTCTAACAGAGTTTCACAGTCTCCAAAAAATCAACTGTCCAACTTGTTCCAGTACTATGAATTTAAACCCGCTTGAAGTTTGTGCATAGGCTAGCACTGTGCTTGCTACACTAGTGCATTATTGTCGCCTTTCTTTCGCCTGATGGCAGATAATGTTCCTTCCACTCTATCAGATAATTTTCGATAGTTTTCCCACGTAAAAATGCTGGGCAGGAGTTACATGCAGCGACACCAGAACATGACATGACAGTCAAAAAGTGGTTGTGAAATTTGACTGTTAGATCACAGTGCACCTAAAGTGAAGCTGCTTTCTGCCAGTCCACATGTGTTTGCAAACTACGCAATGATTACAAGTGAACATACCTTTGGGACCTCTGTTTGGTACAGGCTGAGATAAAGAAAGGTTTATCTTTTTCAAAAGACATTTTGAGCGTGCTGGTCCGTTTATAACAGAAAGTGAGATTTTGTCCCAGAACTTCCTTGAGGTCTCCATTTTCTCGTATGCTGTTCCAGTTTTTGCAAGACTTCTCTTATGTTTCTCATGTCTCTACTGATGGGGAGCGGTAGCTGCAGTTCCTATCCGTGGAATTATTTGTGTAATTCATTGCGCTTAGGATGAAACCATGCAGTAAGATTGGTTTATGCCATGTGTTCTTTTCGCTACTTCTGTAAACACTTCACTGATTAGTTTTTCAGGGCAGTATGTCTTCTCGAACATGTGGGAGAAGAATTTCACATTCTTGTAAAAGGTAACGGGTCATCAGATATAATTCTTGAAAGTCTTTTTGAATCTGCCCTTTAACACGCTGCCCGCTTCTATAAACAAAGGATGTTATTCGAAAATCAAGAAAATTATTTCTGTAAGTGTTTTAAGGATACACATTGAGTTGAGAGTGTATCCTGGGTTTATTTTATGGTACTTCAGTATCCAAAAGTTGATTTTATCACCGCATCCTGATATCACAAAGTCTAAATAAGGTAGGCTATTGAGGTTCTGTATGAAAATATCAAGTTCATTTTTGGGACCTTCCCACAGAAAAAGATATCGCCAGTCGTAGTTATAACTATAAAGATGTACTTTGTTGAATTGTTCCAGAAAGGACAGCGTTTCAATTTCCCATGTGCTTAAAACTAAATTGCAAATGCTGGGCCATTTTGGACCCCATAGCAAATTCCTTTACTTGTTGATAAATTTGGCTGTTGAAATGAAAGAAATTGTTGGTCAACACAACTGTGGTAAGGAAATTGTGTCTCTACCATCATTGCCAAAGTACTAAGACGGGGCATACTTGTGAGAAAAAGCTCTAATGCTTGTATTCCTTTCCAGATGGGATGTTAGTATACAGGGCTGTGATGTCCAATGTTACCAGTATGCATTTAGAGAGGTCAAGTGAGCATTTTTGTAGCTCATTTAAGAAATCCCACGAGTCTTTGATATAGGACTTGGTAGCTTGCACCAAAGGGTTGAAAATACTGTCCAAGTATTCAGAAATGTTTTCGGTTTTTGTCCGTTTGTTGGAAATGATAAGCCTGAATGGGGGATTCACAGTGTCCTTATGTATTTTGGGAATGC